>NC_135328.1:117075237-117085844 GCF_023851605.1 Tamandua tetradactyla | reverse complement strand
GCACAATGAGGAGTGGGAGAGACTTGCTTAAGGGAAATTAACATCCTAGCCTTAGAAGTATTTACTTCTTGGAACTTGTTTTTGCATTGTATAGCTTTTGCAAACAAACGACCTTTATCACCTTTCTTGCTAGTAAATAATTTTGTATTTGGCTGAAAATAAACTTGTCTGAAGACTGATGTCTCCAGAATCCCTGATCCCTTTCTATCTCTAGTTTTACTTTAACATTCCTTAGGGTCAAAACTATGGCCAACAACTGTTTATGTATTTATTATGATGTGACAAAACTTTTATGAATGCAGAGAGATTTCTCAAAGATTTTTAAGTGATGGCATACAAAATAGAAAATATTCTAGTAGAAAAGCAAAAATGTACTCTTTCAATTTATAAAAATGCACATTTTAAATAGAAAGAGTAGATTTTTCATTTGCTATTAGAATATTTTTAACCAGAACATATATTTGACCCAGGCAGCTGCTGTATGGAAAACAATTTTAGTTATATTTTCCTTAAATTGTGCTTCTCTGACTGCAACACAGAAAATAGACTCACCACAATTAACAGACTTTGAATGTTTTCAGTAGAAACACAATTACTGTTTCCTTTAGTCTTGTCATACTCCCAGAGTTAGAGAAACATTTGCATCCTAGCTATTTCCATTCACAGACACCATCTCTGCACAATAGGAGATAACTCCTATAGATTCACCTACTATTTCTTACAAAATTAGAGCTATTTTGGGCACAACTCTTGTAATCCAGAAAATGCTTTCTGTAATCCCGTAAGGTAGCTGAATAGTGATTGATTCAATAACTACTGGCATTGAGCAACTGTTTATTAAAAAAGAAGTCTGTTGATCTTCTAGATAAACAGCTAACTTGAGAATAGTGTGTTTTCTGTTGTTGGGTGGGGTGCGCTGTAAATTTCAATTAGGTTAAGTTGGTTGATAGTATTATTCAGATATTCTGTACTCTTATTCTCTTCCAAGTACTTGTTCTATCAGTTATCAAGAGAAGGGTGTTGAAATCTCTGATTGTAATTGTGAATTTACTTTTTTTCTATGATTCTATCAGTTTTGCTTCCTGTATTTTGAAGCTTTTAGTAGAATATATATTTAGGATCACTATGTACTCTTGATGGTTTAATCATTATGAAATGACTTTTATTCCTGGCAGTATATTTTTTCTTTGAAATCTTTTTTATCTGATGTTCATGTAGCCACTCCAGTTTTCTGCTGAGGTATGTATTAGCACAAGGTATTTTTTCCTATTGTTTAACTTTTAGCCTATTCCTGCCTTTATATTTAAAGGGTGTTTTTTTGTTGGCAACCTGTACTGAGCCTGCTTTTTTGTATACTCAGTCAAACTTTGCCTTTTGATTCAGAGTTTCAGACCATTTACATTTTCCTAATTCCATTTTATTTCCTTTGTTGGTTTCTTAGCACCATCTAAACTATAATTCTTTGTTTTTGTTATTTTAGTAGTTTCTGTAGGGTGTGTGATGTAGATCCTTTAACTTATTACAGCCTATGGTTAAGTGGACTATCATTCCCCAACATAGTATAAAAACCTCTTGACCTTTGTGCTTTTTTGTCATATACTTTTATATGTGATCTGAACTCAGCATTACTTTGTTATTCCTTTTGTCTAAATAAATAGTCCATTTAAAAGTCATTGTGGTAACATATATAAAACATAAAATTTCCCATTTTTACCACTTTCAAATAATGGAGGTAAGTGGTATTAATTACATTTACAGGTCTGTTAATATCACCACCATTCCTAACCAAAATTTTTCCCAAATCACCCCAGAAAGAACCTCTCTACTCGTTAAGGATTACCTTCCCATTCAGTTATCTTTTTATTTTTTTTTAAAGAAAAGTGGCAGGGTACAGAAAAAGCATACCTAAAATACAGAGTTTCCATATTAACACCTGTTCTAGTTTGCTAGCTGCCAGAATGTGATATATACCAGAAACAGAACACCTTTAAAAGGGGGAATTTATTAAGTTGCAAATATACAGTTCTGAGGCTGTGAAAATGTCCCAATTTTAAAGCAAGTCTATAATAATCTCCAAATTAAGGCATCAACAAATGGTTCCCCTCACTGAAGGAAGGCTGATGAAGTTTCTCTCTTAACTGGAAAGGCACATGGCAGACATGATGACGTCTGCTAGCTTTCTCTCCTGGCTTCTTGTTTCATGAAGCTCCCCCAGGGGCATTTTCCTTCTTCATCTACGAAGGTCTCTGACTGCGTGGGCTCTTGTGTATCTTGTGGCTCTTGAGCTCTCTCCAAAATGCTTCCTCTTTTAAAGGATTCTAATCAAGAGCTATCAGGAATGGGAAGAGTTGCAACTCTCTGTAAGTTATCTAATCAAAAGTTGCCACCACAATTGGGTGGGTCTCATCTCTGTGGGAACAATCAAAAAGCTCCCAGCCAGCAATATTAAATGAGGATTAAAGGACATGACTTTTCTGGGGTCACCACAGATTCAACCCGGCAAACCACCCTATTATTAGCCTTGTATTAATACAATTATTAATTAATACAATAATAATTGTAATACAGTTATTACAATTCATGAAAGAGCATTTTTAGGCTAACATATGTATAGCCTAAAATTTCCCCCTTTAAACCACATTCAAATATATAATTCAATCCTATTAATTATGTTCACCATGTTGTGCTACCATCACCACCATCTGTTACCAAAATTTTTTCTATAATCCCAAATAGAAACACTGTACAATTTAAGCATTAACTTCCCATTCACTGATCTTTTCAAGAGATGTGAATAACATGGTGCCCATTATATTATGACTTACTTTTTTTCTGAAGAGAATTCAGTTGTCATTCCTATCTGTGTTTTTCTATACGTAGCCTATCTTTTTTTAATCTGGCTGCTTTTTATATTTTCTTTTTATAACCAGTTTTAGGCAATTTGATTATGATGTGTCTTGATGTATTTTTCCTTCAGATTACTTTTACTTGTGGCTTGTTGAAGCTTCTTGGGTATAATAGGAAAAAGTTTTGCCATTATATTTTAAAATAGATTTTCTCTCTCCCCCCTTTTCTGTCTTTTGGAACATGAATTACATATGTGTTTATCTCCTTGAATTTATTCCACAGCTTACTGTTCTGTTAATTATTTTTTCCTTAATTGTCATTTCTGCATTTCATTTTGGATAGTTCTTATTGTGGTATCTTTAAGTTCATGTTTCTTTTATTCTGAAATGTTGAATTTGCCACTGTCATGCAATGAATTTTTCATTTTAGACATTATAGTTTGATTTGGGTTATCGTTATATTTTGTTACTAATTAACTTTTTGCACTTATGTAATAGAGTTACAATAATTATTTTAATATCCTTTCCTGTCATTTCCATATTTTCTATCAGTTCTCTATTGATTTTTTATTAGAGAAATTGTAGGTTTATAATTCATGCATAAAGTACAGGATTCCAGTATACCATCCTATTATTAACACCTTGCATTAGGGTGGTACATTTGTTATAATTGTTGAAAGCACAGTATTATAATTGCTCTATTAAATATAGTCCATGGTTTTACTTTGGGTTCATTGTTTGTGTTGTGTAGTTCCATGGGTTGTTTTTAAGATTTTTATTCTAGTACCATATATGCAATTTCCCTTTCTAACCACCTTTGTTACTTGACAAAGTAGGTGGATTATTTTGCCTGATGTGCTCAAATGACCAATTCCTGAGATACCAGGGTTTCAAAGACAGAAAAAGGTTATTGTTAGGCATGTAACAGGAGATCAGATGGCCTGTTGGCCCAAAATTCATCTCTCTGAACTGCAGTAATTCTGATAGCTTTATTAGAGAAAAAGATGGGAAGCATTTAGGATAATTAGCACAGTGGCCCCAGATGATTAGATGGGATCTAATTATTAAGCATGTGCAAACTGATTCCATGCTTAGTCATAGAACGTATGTAAGAAAATAGCGGCCCTAATATGATGATGGGCATGATTTTTAGTATTATAATGCTGGATAGGTGACTTGTAGATTAAAGTCTAAGTTACTGTGCATGTCAGGTGGGCCCATTTTAGGTGGATCCAGTCTTGGTTATCAAGATAACTTTGAACTTGGGGTGGGTTAGTTCTGGGCTGACCCAGTCAGTACCTTTCATTAATAAACATCAGTAATCTTTACTGATTACAAGACGCTTAGGTTTGAAGAACTGCGTACATCTGGGTACAAATGAAGGTGAATCACAAGGTTTTTACAGTCACGGGGCAGAAGGTAAAGGCTATACAGTGATTATCACAGATCAAGGCAGTTGGATTACAATTTAGAGATTTCATGAATTCCCCTCTGTCTGCTCCAATATACCAGAAAGCAAAAAGGAATTTCTATATATTGATTCAGTAAACACAATCATCTCTTAAATCATAATTACATCTTTAGAGATATATGTATATATATATATTTCAGAGCTGTTAATTATATTCACAATGTTTTGCTACTATCACCACCTCCATTACCAGAACATTTCCATTGTTCTAATTAGGAACTATATACATTTTAAGCCACAACTTCCTATTCCCTGTCCACACCCTGGCCCCTGGCCCCTGGTCACCTGTATTCTAGATTCTGACTCTATGAGTTTGCTTATTATAATTATTTCCTATCAGTGAGATCATACAATATTTGTCCTTTTGTGTCTGGCTTATTTTATTCTGCATGCTGTCTTCAGGATTCATCCAGGTTATCACATTTATCAGAGCTTCATTCTTTTTTTCTACAGCTGAATGGTATTTCATTGTGTTATAGACTATATTTTGTTTATCCATTCATTAGTTGATGGGCACTTGGGTTACTTCGTTCGTTTGGCAATTCTAATAATTCTGGGTCATATGGTAATTTTATGCTTAACTTTATCTTCCACAGCACTGCATCATTTTACATTCCCACCAGCAATGAAATGAGTGTTCCTTTTTCTCCATATCCTCTCTGACACTTGTAATTTTCTGTTTTTTTAACAGTAGTCATTCTTGTGGGTGTGAAATGGTATGTCATTGTAGTTTTGATTGCATTGCCCTTATGAATAATGATAAGCATCTTTTCCTGTGTTTTGGCCATCTGTTTATCTTCTTTGGAGAAATGTCTATTAAGTCTTAAATTGGGTTGTTATTTTGTTGTTGAGTAAAAGAATTTCTTTTAATATTCTGGAAATTTGATAATCCAAATGCTCAGATATGTCATTTCCAAATATTTTCTCCATTGTATAAATTGTTATTTAGTTTTCAGGATGAGTCCTGTTCTAGTTTGCTAGCTGCCAGAATGCAATATACCAGAAATGAAATGGCTTTTAAAAAAGGGGAATTTAAGAAGTTGCTAGTTTACAGTTCTAAGGCTGAGAAAATGTCCCAGTGAAAATGAGTCATAGAAATGTCCAATCAGAGGCATGCAGGGAAAGATACCTTGGTTCAAGGAAGCCAGTGAAGTTCAGGATTTCTCTCTCAAGTGAGAAGGCACATGGTGAACATAGTCAGGGCTTCTCTCTCAACTGGAAGGGTGCATGGCAAACACAGCATCATCTGCTAGCTTTCTCTCCCGGCTTCCTGTTTCATGAAGCATCCCAGGAGGCATTTTCCTTCTTCATCTCTAAAGGTTGCTGGCTGGTGGGCTCTTGGCTTCGTGGTGCTGCAACATTCTCTTCTCTCTCAATCTCTTCTTTTTTTCCAAATGTTTCCTCTTTTTATAGGATTCCAATAAACTGCTCAAGACCCAACTGAATGGGTGGAGACATATCTCCACCTAATCTATTTTAACAACCACTCTTGATCACTCAAGATCACATCAAGAGCACATCAAGATTTGACTCCATAAGTCACATCTCCAGGGAGGTAATCTATTTACACTTTCAAACATACAGTACTGAATAGGGATTAGAAGAAACGGTTGCCTTTACCAAATGGTATTAGGGTTAAAACCTGGTTTTTCTGGGGTACATACATCCTTTCAAATCAGCACGCATCCTTTGAGGGATGAAAGTTTTTTATTTTGATGAGGTCCCATTTATCTTTTTTTCTTTTGTTAAAGCTTGTGCTTTGGGTGTAAAGTCTAACACAAGCTCCTGAAGATACTTCTTTGTTTTCTTCTAGGAGTTTGATAGTATCATGAGCCAACATTTTTGAGAATTTCTGGCTTAGTGTACATTAATTTGCAAGTTAACTTAAAATGAGGCTGGAAAATGTTCAGCAAGGTGGCCTTATGGCTGCCTAAAATTCTTGTTACTTTGGAAGAAGGAGAGAGCAAATATTGGGAGGATGTTAGTAGAGTGCTATAAACACTTCCCTAAAATCCCACTAAAACATGACCAGATAATGTATTAAAAGTAATTAATATAAAATAATTAGCATTTAATGAACATTGGTGAAGGAATTTGAAGGACACGTGATTAGTTATTGCTAGCCTTAGTATATATAAATCCAGGCAGTTTAAAAGTTTAACATGGTTTTACTGGTTGTCTTTGACAAGCCATTTGGTAGGCTGAGCTAGAATTTATTGTTATATAAAGAAACCCTTTTTGTACTTAATAATTATATATGATGTAATAAGAGAAGTAAATAGTTATTGTTCTCTTCGACTTAGGAGGAAAATATTCTTAATTTATGAATTTAAATATTTAACTATTATTATAAAGGAATGACAGTGAAAATTCTACTTTTCATTGTTCTTTGATTTATGATGTAGTAAAATACAGTTGTATGTTCAATATTGAGAGAAAAGCAAGAAAATCCTTTAATAAAAAAGATTAAAGCAAATGTAATAGCTAAATAAATGAGGAGTGAACATTTCTGAAAAGTAATGTGCATTTTGGAAATAAAGCCATATTGTTTGAAAATAATCTTAATTCCATGAATCCTATGTCAGTCTAAAACTTTGTAATATTTTAATGTTTTGGCATGTGTTTTTACTTTGTTTTGAGAATATTGTTATTTGCATTAGATTTATGTCTTAAGGTTAAAAAGGTAATAAAATGTATTTATTATTTGAAGATAGGTTTTATAGCTTTTGCTTGGTAAATTATTTGTTGCAGGATAATATCTGTATCCCACTGGAACTTTTTCAATATTCAAGAAAATTTGTATTTTTAAAAATAGCTCTAAGATTTAGTGTGAACTTTAAGAATCAAAAGCAGTGTGAAACCACTAGTGAAATAAATATTTGTGTGACAGTGCCCTTTAAACATGCTTTTTGAAAGTTGACTTCATTTGATGTATTTCACACTGATCATACTTAAGTTGCATGATTTTCTCACTATAAAATGGGTAACATATTAACAATTAAAATGAAATCTTCGAAGGTTGGTCTTAGCCTCATTTTTATTCATCTAAAAATAGGATAAGGCAGAAAAGATACATCCACTTCTGAGTATTTTTACTCAAACATTTTCTGCATTGCTTTTGCATTGTAGCTTGAATTTATGATTTAATAAATTAAATTTATTTAACATAATTTTATAAATAATAAACATAATTTATTTAACATAAATTTAATTTTGAATTTATGGTTTGCTTTTTTTTTCTTTTGCTCTTGGCCCCATCACCATGCCTCAGATTTTCCAAAGACAAAGAAATTATTCGAAAGGTAGAGCTGCCCTCTTGTGGTGTGCTTGTGTCTCTCTTAATAGTTGTGTCAACAGATTTAGAATTTTAGAGCTGAGTTGCTGGTGGTTTAGATTATAATTTTGTTCAATTTTCACTTCTCTTTCCTTCCTTCTGTTAATCCATCTTTTGGAAGAGCATAAGTCTGAGAAAGGAATTACTTAGATACAAGAGATTTTTAGTAGTGGTATAATTTTATTTTTATTTTTCATGTTACTGACCAAGCAGACTTCTATATTGGAATGGACTAGAACATGTGTTTGCTCAGTGTGCGTAGTATGTTTGAGAATTGTTTTTTTATTGAACATAGCAACATACAAACACAAACATTCTTACCATATGATCATTCCGTTCTTGATATATAGTCAATAACTGACAATATCATCACATAGTTGCATATTCATCATCATGAGGATCATTTCTTGGAACATTTGCATCTATTCAGAAAAAGAAATAAAACAGAAAAAAATTCATACGTATCACACCGCTTAACCCTACCTTTTGTTGATAACTAGCATTTCAATCTTCTAAATTTATTTTAACATTTGTTTCCCCTATTATTTATTTATTTTTAATCTATATGTTTTACTCATCTGTAAATAAAGTAGGTAATAGGAGCATCAGACACAAGGTTTTCACAATCACATAGTCACATTGCAAAAGCTGTATCATTATACAATCATCTTCAAGAAACATGGCTACTGGAACACAGCTCTACATTTTCAGGCAGCCTCTCCATTACACCTTAACTGACATTGTGATATCTACCTCAAGTGTAAGCATAACCTCCAGGATAACCTCTCGACTCTGGAATCTCTCAGCCACTGAAACTTTACTTGGCCTCATTCCACTCTTCCCCCTTTTGGTTGAGAAGGTTTTCTCAATCCCTTGATGCTGAGTCCTAGCTCATTCTAGGAATTCTGTCCCACGTATCCAGGAAGGTCCATACCCCTGGGAGTCATGTCCCACATAGAGAGGGGGAGGGTAGTGAGTTTGCTTGTTGTGTTGGCTGAGAGAGAGGCCTTATCTGAGCAACAAAAAAGGTTCTCTTGGGGGAGAGTCTTAGGCATAATTTTAACTTGACCTATCCTTTGTGGGGTTAAGTTTCAAATGAACAAACCCCAAGATTGAGGGCTCAGCCTATCACTTTGTCTGTCGCCACTGCTTGTGAGGATATCAAGAATTCTTCACTTGAGGAGGTTGGATTTTCCCCTTTTTCACCATTATCCCAAGGGGACTTGGCAAATACTTTTTAATTCACTGTTCAGATCACTCTGGGATTTATCAGGGCATTACTCTGGACAAACCTACAAAATCTCATGCCCGATTCAAGGTTCCATGTTCTATGGTGTTCAATCCAGCTGTCCACATAAGTTGTACTAAGAAATGCAGTAGTCAAAATATAAATTTTATACCAAATGAACATTTTTTGCTTTCTTCTGATGCATAAATTAAAGTTTTAAAATATGAATTACCATCTATTTTCAACACCCTGCAGTATTGAAATTTCTTTGTTCTTCCTCATGCAAAAACATTTTTAAATATGTCCAACCTCCGCTGCCAGGGAACGATGCCTGCGGACGTCTTGCCCCGCACCACCCAACAGCCAGAGCACAGTGGCTCGCCCAAGCCCTGGGGCGCCGGCTGGGCTTCCCAGTCAGAGCTGAGGGCAGGAGAACCTTGAGCTGGTCCCGACTGCTGAGCGAACCAGAGGCGCCCCGCCAATGTCAGGGTGTTGTGTGAAGGGCTGCCTGGTGTCCTGCGGGCTGCGACTGTGCCAGCTTCAGGGATAGGTTCCCCGCGGGGCCGCTTCCCACATCGCAGGCTGGAGGCTGGCCCCGAACGGTGCTGCGCCCAGCCCAGGGCGCCAAGCGGCCGGGGGCGCCTGCGGTTTGGGAGCGGTGGGGGAGGGGGAAGCCGACCCCAGGCGGCGCTGGGTCCGTGGAGTGTGCGGGGTGGGTTGAGCGGCGGGGGTCTGCCCGGCAGGGGCGTGTCAGTGTGCTGGCAGGGAACCCAGAGTGTTGGGCTGCGTGCAGGGTGGCAAGGGGCAGCGCCGAGAGCGCGCCCGATGTGGCAGGGTGCGGGCGGGAGGCCGAGCGGGGGCGACGCTGGCACCGGGTTGGCGGCCAGACGGGGCCTGCGGTCGGGAAGCGGACAGCAGGTTGGGGAGGGCCCCTCGCCGCGATCCGGCCAGGCAGCGCAGCCCTCCCCGGTCTGGGCTATTGGGGATGCCGGCGGGGGCCGCCGGCCTCCGGTTTCTAAATGGTTCAGTGCGCATGCTCGCGGTTGTGCCCTGCAGCTCAGCAGGGTCTGGCGGGGTTCGGGCTCGGATGGGAGACCGTCTGTTGATCGCATCTCCTTTCAGCTTTCTTGGTTCAGTGGACAGCGACGGGAAGGTCATTACCTGGACAGCCTGGGTGAGGAATGGAACGATTGCAGGCTGCCCACCCTTGTGCAAAGGGTGCCAGTTCGTGCAAAGGGGGACTCTGGGATAAATCTGTACCTAAAAACTGCACTCTCTCCTAAGATTTTGAAATTATTTCACTCATACACATTGACACCAGTGCATTCCACCCAGGTGGATAATCAATGGCTCGCAGTCTCATTGCACATCTGTGGATTTAGGAAGGAGATGATTTTGTAGAGATGAGAAGATCTCAAAGGAAAAGAATTCACACAAGCCATACCCTCCCTCCTTGCTTCTCATTCACAACTGGGATACATAAATACACAACCTGCTTTATACCCTCCTTGCTCTCTGTTATGTATTGATTTTAATTTTAATTTTTGCTAATCAAAAAAATAAGAATCAAAATGAAACATCAACGTACATGATCAGTAATTCACAATATCATCATTTGATTGCATCATTATCATTTCTTAGAACATATGCAACAATTCACAGAAAGAAAAAAAGGACAACAGAAAAAGAAATAAAACGAACACAGGAGAGAATACTGGAAAATTATGC